>NW_027473439.1:149472-178428 GCF_050947335.1 Megachile rotundata | reverse complement strand
GATAGAACGACAATTACTATAGTCATTACTCTTATTATTATCAATCTAACTCATATTATTAGCCATATTATGCTTATATGATCGATAGAACGACAATTACTATACTTATTACTCTTATTATTATCAATCTAACTCATATTATTAGCCATATTATGCTTATATGATCGATAGAACTACAATTACTATACTTATTACTCTTATTATTATGAATCTAACTCATATTATTAACAATATTATGCAGATATGATCGATAGAACTACAATTACTATACTCATTACTCTTATTATTATCAATCTAACTCATATTATTAGCCATATTATGCTGATATGATCGACAGAACGATAATTACTATACATATACGTCACTGTTATCAATCTAACTCATATTATTAGTCATATTATGCTTATATGGTCGATAGAACGACAATTACTATACTTCTTACTCTTATCATTATCAATCTGACTCACATTATTAGCCATATTATGCTTATGTGATCGATAGAACGACAATTACTATACTTATTACTCTTATTATTATCAATCTAACTCATATTATTAGCCATATTATGCTTATATGACCGATAGAACTACAATTACTATACTTATTACTCTCATTATTATGAATCTAACTCATATTATTAACAACATTATGCAGATATGGTCGATAGAACTACAATTACTATACTCATTACTCTTATTATTATCAATCTAACTCATATTATTAGCCATATTATGCTTATATGATCGATAGAACGACAATTACTATAATCATTACTCTTATTGTTATCAATCTAACTCATATTATTAGCCATATTATGCTTATATGATCGATAGAACGACAATTACTATACTTATTACTCTTATTATTATCAATCTAACTCATATTATTAGCCATATTATGCTTAAATGACCGATAGAACTACAATTACTATACTTATTACTCTTATTATTATGAATCTAACTCATATTATTAACAATATTATGCAGATATGATCGATAGAACTGCAATTACTATACTCATTACTCATATTATTATCAATCTAACTCATATTATTAGCCATATTATGCTTATATGATCGATAGCACGACAATTACTATACTTATTTCACTCACTGTTATCAATCTAACTCATATTATTAACCATATTATGCAGATATGATCGATAGAACGACAATTACTATACTTAACCCTCTTATCATTATCAATCTAACTCATATTATTAGCCATATTATGCTTATATGATCGATAGAACGACAATTACTGTACTCATTACTCCTATTATTATCAAGCTAACTAATATTATTAGCTATATTATGCTTATATGATCGATAGAACGACAATTACTATACTCATGTCTCTTATTATTATCAATCTAACTCATATAATTAACCATATTATGCTAATATGATCTATAGAACGACAATTACTATGCTTATGACTCTTATTATTATCAATCTAACTCATATTATTAGCCATATTATGCTTAAATCATCGATAGAACGACAATTACTATACTTATTACTCTTATTATTATCAATCTAACTCATATTATTAGCCATATTATGCTTAAATGGTCGATAGAACGTCAATTACTATCCTTATTACTCTTATTATTATCAATCTAACTCATATTATTAGCCATATTATGCTTATATGATCGATAGAACGACAATTACTATACTTATTACTCTGATTATTATCAATCTAACTCATATTATTAGCCATATTATGCTTATATGATCGACAGAACGACAATTACTATACTCATTACTCTTATTATTATCAATCTAACTCATATTATTAGCCATATTATGCTTATATGATCGACAGAACGACAATTACTATACTTATTTCACTCACTATTATCAATCTAACTCATATTATTAACCATATTATGCAGATATCATCGCTAGAACGACAATTACTATACTTAACACTCTTATCATTATCAATCTAACTCATATTATTGGCCATATTATGCAGATATGATCGATAGAACTACAATTACTATACTCATTACTCTTATTATTATCAATCTAACTCATATTATTAGCCATATTATGCTTATATGATCGACAGAACGACAATTACTATACTTATTTCACTCACTATTATCAATCTGACTCATATTATTTACCATATTATGCAGATATGATCGATAGAACTACAATTACTATACACATTACTCTTATTATTATGAATCTAACTCATATTATTAACAATATTATGCAGATATGATCGATAGAACTACAATTACTATACTCATTACTCATATTATTATCAATCTAACTCATATTATTAGCCATATTATGCTTATATGATCGATAGCACGACAATTACTATACTTATTTCACTCACTGTTATCAATCTAACTCATATTATTAGCCATATTATGCTTATATGATCGATAGAACGACAATTACTATACTTATTACTCTTATTATTATCAATCTAACTCATATTATTAGCCATATTATGCTTAAATGACCGATAGAACTACAATTACTATACTTATTACTCTTATTATTATGATCTAACTCATATTATTAACAATATTATGCAGATATGATCGATAGAACTGCAATTACTATACTCATTACTCATATTATTATCAATCTAACTCATATTATTAGCCATATTATGCTTATATGATCGATAGCACGACAATTACTATACTTATTTCACTCACTGTTATCAATCTAACTCATATTATTAACCATATTATGCAGATATGATCGATAGAACGACAATTACTATACTTAACCCTCTTATCATTATCAATCTAACTCATATTATTAGCCATATTATGCTTATATGATCGATAGAACGACAATTACTGTACTCATTACTCCTATTATTATCAAGCTAACTAATATTATTAGCCATATTATGCTTATATGATCGATAGAACGACAATTACTATACTCATGTCTCTTATTATTATCAATCTAACTCATATAATTAACCATATTATGCTAATATGATCTATAGAACGACAATTACTATGCTTATGACTCTTATTATTATCAATCTAACTCATATTATTAGCCATATTATGCTTAAATCATCGATAGAACGACAATTACTATACTTATTACTCTTATTATTATCAATCTAACTCATATTATTAGCCATATTATGCTTAAATGGTCGATAGAACGTCAATTACTATCCTTATTACTCTTATTATTATCAATCTAACTCATATTATTAGCCATATTATGCTTATATGATCGATAGAACGACAATTACTATACTTATTACTCTGATTATTATCAATCTAACTCATATTATTAGCCATATTATGCTTATATGATCGACAGAACGACAATTACTATACTCATTACTCTTATTATTATCAATCTAACTCATATTATTAGCCATATTATGCTTATATGATCGACAGAACGACAATTACTATACTTATTTCACTCACTATTATCAATCTAACTCATATTATTAACCATATTATGCAGATATCATCGCTAGAACGACAATTACTATACTTAACACTCTTATCATTATCAATCTAACTCATATTATTGGCCATATTATGCAGATATGATCGATAGAACTACAATTACTATACTCATTACTCTTATTATTATCAATCTAACTCATATTATTAGCCATATTATGCTTATATGATCGACAGAACGACAATTACTATACTTATTTCACTCACTATTATCAATCTGACTCATATTATTTACCATATTATGCAGATATGATCGATAGAACTACAATTACTATACACATTACTCTTATTATTATGAATCTAACTCATATTATTAACAATATTATGCAGATATGATCGATAGAACTACAATTACTATACTCATTACTCATATTATTATCAATCTAACTCATATTATTAGCCATATTATGCTTATATGATCGATAGCACGACAATTACTATACTTATTTCACTCACTGTTATCAATCTAACTCATATTATTAACCATATTATGCAGATATGATCGATGGAACGACAATTACTATACTTAACACTCTTATCATTATCAATCTAACTCATATTATTAGCCATATTATGCTTATATGATCGATAGAACGACAATGACTGTACTCATGACTCCTATTATTATCAATCTAACTCATATTATTAGCCATATTATGCTTAAATCATCGATAGAACGACAATTACTATACTTATTACTCTTATTATTATCAATCTAACTCATATTATTAGCCATGTTATGCTTAAATGGTCGATAGAACGACAATTACTATACTTATTACTCTTATAATTATCAATCTAACTCATATTATTAGCCATATTATGCTTATATGATCGATAGAACGACAATTACTATACTCATTACTCATATCATTATCAATCTAACTCATATTATTAGGCATATTATGCTTATATGATCGATAGCACGACAATTACTATGCTTATTATTCTTATTATTATCAATCTAACTCATATTATTAGCCATAGTATGCTTATATGATCGACAGAACGACAATTACTATACTTATTTCACTCACTATTATCAATCTAACTCATATTATTAACCATATTATGCAGATTTGATCGATAGAACGACAATTACTATACTTAACACTCTTATCATTATCAATCTAACTCATATTATTAGCCATATTATGCTTATATGATCGATAGAACGACAATTACTGTACTCATTACTCCTATTATTATCAATCTAACTCATATTATTAGCCATATTATGCTGATATGATCGACAGAACGATAATTACTATACATATTACACTCACTGTTATCAATCTAACTCATATTATTAGTCATATTATGCTTATATGGTCGATAGAACGACAATTACTATACTTCTTACACCTTATCATTATCAATCTAACTCATATTATTAGCCATATTATGCTTATGTGATCGATAGAACGACAATTACTATACTTATTACTTTTATTATTATCAATCTAACTCATATTATTAGCCATATTATGCTTATATGACCGATAGAACTACAATTACTATACTTATTACTCTCATTATTATGAATCTAACTCATATTATTAACAATATTATGCAGATATGATCGATAGAACTACAATTACTATACTCATTACTCTTATTATTATCAATCTAACTCATATTATTAGCCATATTATGCTTATATGATCGATAGAACGACAATTACTATAATCATTACTCTTATTGTTATCAATCTAACTCATATTATTAGCCATATTATGCTTATATGATCGATAGAACGACAATTACTATACTTATTACTCTTATTATTATCAATCTAACTCATATTATTAGCCATATTATGCTTAAATGACCGATAGAACTACAATTACTATACTTATTACTCTTATTATTATGAATCTAACTTATATTATTAACAATATTATGCAGATATGATCGATAGAACTACAATTACTATACTCATTACTCATATTATTATCAATCTAACTCATATTATTAGCCATATTATGCTTATATGATCGATAGAACGACAATTACTATACTCATTTCTCTTATTATTATCAATCTAACTCATATGATTAAACATATTATGCTAATATGACCGATAGAACGACAATTACTATACTTATGACTCTTATTATTATCAATCTAACTCATATTATTAGCCATATTATGCTTAAATCATCGATAGAACGACAATTACTATACTTATTACTCTTATTATTATCAATCTAACTCATATTATTAGCCATGTTATGCTTAAATGGTCGATAGAACGACAATTACTATACTTATTACTCTTATTATTATCAATCTAACTCATATTATTAGCCATATTATGCTTATATGATCGATAGAACGACAATTACTATACTCATTACTCATATCATTATCAATCTAACTCATATTATTAACAATATTATGCAGATATGATCGATAGAACTACAATTACTATACTCATTACTCTTATTATTATCAATGTAACTCATATTATTAGCCATATTATGCTTATATGACCGATAGAACTACAATTACTATACTTATTACTCTTATTATTATGAATCTAACTCATATTATTAACAATATTATGCAGATATGATCGATAGAACTACAATTACTATACTCATTACTCTTATTATTATCAATCTAACTCATATTATTAGCCATATTATGCTTATATGATCGACAGAACCACAATTACTATACTTACTTCACTCACTATTATCAATCTGACTCATATTATTTACCATATTATGCAGATATGATCGATAGAACTACAATTACTATACTCATTACTCTTATTATTATCAATCTAACTCATATTATTAACCATATTATGCAGATATGATCGATAGAACGACAATTACTATACTTATTACTCTTATTATTATCAATCTAACTCATATTATTAGCCATATTATGCTTAAATGGTCGATAGAACGACAATTACTATACTTATTACTCTTATTATTATCAATCTAACTCATATTATTAGCCATATTATGCTTATATGACCGATAGAACTAAAATTACGGTACTTATTACTCTTATTATTATGAATCTAATTCATATTATTAACAATATTATGCAGATATGATCGATAGAACTACAATTACTATACTCATTACTCTTATTATTATCAATGTAACTCATATTATTAGCCATATTATGCTTATATGACCGATAGAACTACAATTACTATACTTATTACTCTTATTATTATGAATCTAACTCATATTATTAACAATATTATGCAGATATGATCGATAGAACTACAATTACTATACTCATTACTCCTATTATTATCAATCTAACTCATATTATTAGCCATATTATGCTTATATGATCGATAGAACGACAATTACTATACTTATTACTCTTATCATTATCAATCTAACTCATATTATTAGCCATATTATGCTTAAATCGTCGATAGAACGACAATTACTATACTTATTACTCTTATTATTATCAATCTAACTCATATTATTAGCCATGTTATGCTTAAATGGTCGATAGAACGACAATTACTATACTTATTACTCTTATTATTATCAATCTAACTCATATTATTAACCATATTATGCAGATTTGATCGATAGAACGACAATTACTATACTTAACACTCTTATCATTATCAATCTAACTCATATTATTAGCCATATTATGCTTATATGATCGATAGAACGACAATTACTATACTTATGACTCTTATTATTATCAATCTAACTCATATTATTAGCCATATTGTGCTTAAATCATCGATAGAACGACAATTACTATACTTATTACTCTTATTATTATCAATCTAACTCATATTATTAGCCATATTATGCTTAAATGGTCGATAGAACGACAATTACTATACTTATTACTCTTATTATTATCAATCTAACTCATATTATTAGCCATATTATGCTTATATGACCGATAGAACTACAATTACGGTACTTATTACTCTTATTATTATGAATCTAACTCATATTATTAACAATATTATGCAGATATGATCGATAGAACTACAATTACTATACTCATTACTCTTATTATTATCAATGTAACTCATATTATTAGCCATATTATGCTTATATGACCGATAGAACTACAATTACTATACTTATTACTCTTATTATTATGAATCTAACTCATATTATTAACAATATTATGCAGATATTATCGATAGAACTACAATTACTATACTCATTACTCTTATTATTATCAATCTAACTCATATTATTAGCCATATTATGCTTATATGATCGACAGCACCACAATTACTATACTTATTTCACTCACTATTATCAATCTGACTCATATTATTTACCATATTATGCAGATATGATCGATAGAACTACAATTACTATACTCATTACTCTTATTATTATCAATCTAATTCATATTATTAGCCATATTATGCCGATATGATCGACAGAACGATAATTACTATACATATTACACTCACTGTTATCAATCTAACTCATATTATTAGCCATATTATGCTTAAATCATCGATAGAACGACAATTACTATACTTATTACTCTTATTATTATCAATCTAACTCATATTATTAGCCATGTTATGCTTAAATGGTCGATAGAACGACAATTACTATACTTATTACTCTTATTATTATCAATCTAACTCATATTATTAGCCATATTATGCTTATATGATCGATAGAACTACAATTACTATACTTATTACTCTTATTATTATGAATCTAACTCATATTATTAACAATATTATGCAGATATGATCGATAGAACTACAATTACTATACTCATTACTCATATTATTATCAATCTAACTCATATTATTAGCCATATTATGCTTATATGATCGATAGCACGACAATTACTATACTTATTTCACTCACTATTATCAATCTAACTCATATTATTAACCTTATTATGCAGATATGATCGGTAGAACGACAATTACTATACTTATTACTCTTATTATTATGAATCTAACTAATATTATTAACAACATTATGCAGATATGATCGATAGAACTACAATTACTATACTCATTACTCTTATTATTATCAATCTAACTCATATTATTAGCCATATTATGCTTATATGATCGATAGAACGACAATTACTATAGTCATTACTCTTATTATTATCAATCTAACTCATATTATTAGCCATATTATGCTTATATGATCGATAGAACGACAATTACTATACTTATTACTCTTATTATTATCAATCTAACTCATATTATTAGCCATATTATGCTTATATGATCGATAGAACTACAATTACTATACTTATTACTCTTATTATTATGAATCTAACTCATATTATTAACAATATTATGCAGATATGATCGATAGAACTACAATTACTATACTCATTACTCATATTATTATCAATCTAACTCATATTATTAGCCATATTATGCTTATATGATCGATAGCACGACAATTACTATACTTATTTCACTCACTATTATCAATCTAACTCATATTATTAACCTTATTATGCAGATATGATCGGTAGAACGACAATTACTATACTTAACACTCTTATCATTATCAATCTAACTCATATTATTAGCCATATTATGCTTATATGATCGGTAGAACGACAATTAGTGTACTTATTACACTCACTATTATCAATCTGACTCATATTATTTACCATATTATGCAGATATGATCGATAGAACTACAATTACTATACTCATTACTCTTATTATTATCAATCTAACTCATATTATTAGCCATATTATGCTGATATGTTCGACAGAACGATAATTACTATACATATTACGTCACTGTTATCAATCTAACTCATATTATTAGTCATATTATGCTTATATGGTCGATAGAACGACAATTACTATACTTCTTACTCTTATCATTATCAATCTGACTCATATTATTAGCCATATTATGCTTATGTGATCGATAGAACGACAATTACTATACTTATTACTCTTATTATTATCAATCTAACTCATATTATTAGCCATATTATGCTTATATGACCGATAGAACTACAATTACTATACTTATTACTCTCATTATTATGAATCTAACTCATATTATTAACAACATTATGCAGATATGGTCGATAGAACTACAATTACTATACTCATTACTCTTATTATTATCAATCTAACTCATATTATTAGCCATATTATGCTGATATGATCGACAGAACGATAATTACTATACATATTACGTCACTGTTATCAATCTAACTCATATTATTAGTCATATTATGCTTATATGGTCGATAGAACGACAATTACTATACTTCTTACTCTTATCATTATCAATCTGACTCATATTATTAGCCATATTATGCTTATGTGATCGATAGAACGACAATTACTATACTTATTACTCTTATTATTATCAATCTAACTCATATTATTAGCCATATTATGCTTATATGACCGATAGAACTACAATTACTATACTTATTACTCTCATTATTATGAATCTAACTCATATTATTAACAACATTATGCAGATATGGTCGATAGAACTACAATTACTATACTCATTACTCTTATTATTATCAATCTAACTCATATTATTAGCCATATTATGCTTATATGATCGATAGAACGACAATTACTATAATCATTACTCTTATTGTTATCAATCTAACTCATATTATTAGCCATATTATGCTTATATGATCGATAGAACGACAATTACTATACTTATTACTCTTATTATTATCAATCTAACTCATATTATTAGCCATATTATGCTTAAATGACCGATAGAACTACAATTACTATACTTATTACTCTTATTATTATGAATCTAACTCATATTATTAACAATATTATGCAGATATGATCGATAGAACTGCAATTACTATACTCATTACTCATATTATTATCAATCTAACTCATATTATTAGCCATATTATGCTTATATGATCGATAGCACGACAATTACTATACTTATTTCACTCACTGTTATCAATCTAACTCATATTATTAACCATATTATGCAGATATGATCGATAGAACGACAATTACTATACTTAACCCTCTTATCATTATCAATCTAACTCATATTATTAGCCATATTATGCTTATATGATCGATAGAACGACAATTACTGTACTCATTACTCCTATTATTATCAAGCTAACTAATATTATTAGCCATATTATGCTTATATGATCGATAGAACGACAATTACTATACTCATTTCTCTTATTATTATCAATCTAACTCATATAATTAACCATATTATGCTAATATGATCTATAGAACGACAATTACTATGCTTATGACTCTTATTATTATCAATCTAACTCATATTATTAGCCATATTATGCTTAAATCATCGATAGAACGACAATTACTATACTTATTACTCTTATTATTATCAATCTAACTCATATTATTAGCCATATTATGCTTAAATGGTCGATAGAACGTCAATTACTATCCTTATTACTCTTATTATTATCAATCTAACTCATATTATTAGCCATATTATGCTTATATGATCGATAGAACGACAATTACTATACTTATTACTCTGATTATTATCAGTCTAACTCATATTATTAGCCATATTATGCTTATATGATCGACAGAACGACAATTACTATACTCATTACTCTTATTATTATCAATCTAACTCATATTATTAGCCATATTATGCTTATATGATCGACAGAACGACAATTACTATACTTATTTCACTCACTATTATCAATCTAACTCATATTATTAACCATATTATGCAGATATCATCGCTAGAACGACAATTACTATACTTAACACTCTTATCATTATCAATCTAACTCATATTATTGGCCATATTATGCAGATATGATCGATAGAACTACAATTACTATACTCATTACTCTTATTATTATCAATCTAACTCATATTATTAGCCATATTATGCTTATATGATCGACAGAACGACAATTACTATACTTATTTCACTCACTATTATCAATCTGACTCATATTATTTACCATATTATGCAGATATGATCGATAGAACTACAATTACTATACACATTACTCTTATTATTATGAATCTAACTCATATTATTAACAATATTATGCAGATATGATCGATAGAACTACAATTACTATACTTATTACTCATATTATTATCAATCTAACTCATATTATTAGCCATATTATGCTTATATGATCGATAGCACGACAATTACTATACTTATTTCACTCACTGTTATCAATCTAACTCATATTATTAACCATATTATGCAGATATGATCGATGGAACGACAATTACTATACTTAACACTCTTATCATTATCAATCTAACTCATATTATTAGCCATATTATGCTTATATGATCGATAGAACGACAATTACTGTACTCATTACTCCTATTATTATCAATCTAACTCATATTATTAGCCATATTATGCTTAAATCATCGATAGAACGACAATTACTATACTTATTACTCTTATTATTATCAATCTAACTCATATTATTAGCCATGTTATGCTTAAATGGTCGATAGAACGACAATTACTATACTTATTACTCTTATTATTATCAATCTAACTCATATTATTAGCCATATTATGCTTATATGATCGATAGAACGACAATTACTATACTCATTACTCATATCATTATCAATCCAACTCATATTATTAGGCATATTATGCTTATATGATCGATAGCACGACAATTACTATACTTATTATTCTTATTATTATCAATCTAACTCATATTATTAGCCATAGTATGCTTATATGATCGACAGAACGACAATTACTATACTTATTTCACTCACTATTATCAATCTAACTCATATTATTAACCATATTATGCAGATTTGATCGATAGAACGACAATTACTATACTTAACACTCTTATCATTATCAATCTAACTCATATTATTAGCCATATTATGCTTATATGATCGATAGAACGACAATTACTGTACTCATTACTCCTATTATTATCAATCTAACTCATATTATTAGCCATATTATGCTTATATGATCGATAGAACGACAATTACTATACTTATTACTCTTATTATTATCAATCTAACTCATATTATTAGCCATATTATGCTTAAATGACCGATAGAACTACAATTACTATACTTATTACTCTTATTATTATGAATCTAACTCATATTATTAACAATATTATGCAGATATGATCGATAGAACTGCAATTACTATACTCATTACTCATATTATTATCAATCTAACTCATATTATTAGCCATATTATGCTTATATGATCGATAGCACGACAATTACTATACTTATTTCACTCACTGTTATCAATCTAACTCATATTATTAACCATATTATGCAGATATGATCGATAGAACGACAATTACTATACTTAACCCTCTTATCATTATCAATCTAACTCATATTATTAGCCATATTATGCTTATATGATCGATAGAACGACAATTACTGTACTCATTACTCCTATTATTATCAAGCTAACTAATATTATTAGCCATATTATGCTTATATGATCGATAGAACGACAATTACTATACTCATTTCTCTTATTATTATCAATCTAACTCATATAATTAACCATATTATGCTAATATGATCTATAGAACGACAATTACTATGCTTATGACTCTTATTATTATCAATCTAACTCATATTATTAGCCATATTATGCTTAAATCATCGATAGAACGACAATTACTATATTTATTACTCTTATTATTATCAATCTAACTCATATTATTAGCCATATTATGCTTAAATGGTCGATAGAACGTCAATTACTATCCTTATTACTCTTATTATTATCAATCTAACTCATATTATTAGCCATATTATGCTTATATGATCGATAGAACGACAATTACTATACTTATTACTCTGATTATTATCAATCTAACTCATATTATTAGCCATATTATGCTTATATGATCGACAGAACGACAATTACTATACTCATTACTCTTATTATTATCAATCTAACTCATATTATTAGCCATATTATGCTTATATGATCGACAGAACGACAATTACTATACTTATTTCACTCACTATTATCAATCTAACTCATATTATTAACCATATTATGCAGATATCATCGCTAGAACGACAATTACTATACTTAACACTCTTATCATTATCAATCTAACTCATATTATTGGCCATATTATGCAGATATGATCGATAGAACTACAATTACTATACTCATTACTCTTATTATTATCAATCTAACTCATATTATTAGCCATATTATGCTTATATGATCGACAGAACGACAATTACTATACTTATTTCACTCACTATTATCAATCTGACTCATATTATTTACCATATTATGCAGATATGATCGATAGAACTACAATTACTATACACATTACTCTTATTATTATGAATCTAACTCATATTATTAACAATATTATGCAGATATGATCGATAGAACTACAATTACTATACTCATTACTCATATTATTATCAATCTAACTCATATTATTAGCCATATTATGCTTATATGATCGATAGCACGACAATTACTATACTTATTTCACTCACTGTTATCAATCTAACTCATATTATTAACCATATTATGCAGATATGATCGATGGAACGACAATTACTATACTTAACACTCTTATCATTATCAATCTAACTCACATTATTAGCCATATTATGCTTATATGATCGATAGAACGACAATTACTGTACTCATTACTCCTATTATTATCAATCTAACTCATATTATTAGCCATATTATGCTTAAATCATCGATAGAACGACAATTACTATACTTATTACTCTTATTATTATCAATCTAACTCATATTATTAGCCATGTTATGCTTAAATGGTCGATAGAACGACAATTACTATACTTATTACTCTTATTATTATCAATCTAACTCATATTATTAGCCATATTATGCTTATATGATCGATAGAACGACAATTACTATACTCATTACTCATATCATTATCAATCTAACTCATATTATTAGGCATATTATGCTTATATGATCGATAGCACGACAATTACTATACTTATTATTCTTATTATTATCAATCTAACTCATATTATTAGCCATAGTATGCTTATATGATCGACAGAACGACAATTACTATACTTATTTCACTCACTATTATCAATCTAACTCATATTATTAACCATATTATGCAGATTTGATCGATAGAACGACAATTACTATACTTAACACTCTTATCATTATCAATCTAACTCATATTATTAGCCATATTATGCTTATATGATCGATAGAACGACAATTACTGTACTCATTACTCCTATTATTATCAATCTAACTCATATTATTAGCCATATTATGCTTATATGATCGATAGAACGACAATTACTATACTTATTACTCTTATTATTATCAATCTAACTCATATTATTAGCCATATTATGCTTAAATGACCGATAGAACTACAATTACTATACTTATTACTCTTATTATTATGAATCTAACTCATATTATTAACAATATTATGCAGATATGATCGATAGAACTGCAATTACTATACTCATTACTCATATTATTATCAATCTAACTCATATTATTAGCCATATTATGCTTATATGATCGATAGCACGACAATTACTATACTTATTTCACTCACTGTTATCAATCTAACTCATATTATTAACCATATTATGCAGATATGATCGATAGAACGACAATTACTATACTTAACCCTCTTATCATTATCAATCTAACTCATATTATTAGCCATATTATGCTTATATGATCGATAGAACGACAATTACTGTACTCATTACTCCTATTATTATCAATCTAACTCATATTATTAGCCATATTATGCTTAAATCATCGATAGAACGACAATTACTATACTTATTACTCTTATTATTATCAATCTAACTCATATTATTAGCCATGTTATGCTTAAATGGTCGATAGAACGACAATTACTATACTTATTACTGTTATTATTATCAATCTAACTCATATTATTAGCCATATTATGCTTATATGATCGATAGAACGACAATTACTATACTCATTACTCATATCATTATCAATCTAACTCATATTATTAGGCATATTATGCTTATATGATCGATAGCACGACAATTACTATACTTATTATTCTTATTATTATCAATCTAACTCATATTATTAGCCATAGTATGCTTATATGATCGACAGAACGACAATTACTATACTTATTTCACTCACTATTATCAATCTAACTCATATTATTAACCATATTATGCAGATTTGATCGATAGAACGACAATTACTATACTTAACACTCTTATCATTATCAATCTAACTCATATTATTAGCCATATTATGCTTATATGATCGATAGAACGACAATTACTGTACTCATTACTCCTATTATTATCAATCTAACTCATATTATTAGCCATATTATGCTTATATGATCGATAGAACGACAATTACTATACTTATGACTCTTATTATTATCAATCTAACTCATATTATTAGCCATATTATGCTTAAATCATCGATAGAACGACAATTACTATACTTATTACTCTTATTATTATCAATCTAACTCATATTATTAGCCATATTATGCTAAAATGGTCGATAGAACGACAATTACTATACTTATTACTCTTATTATTATCAATCTAACTCATATTATTAGCCATATTATGCTTATATGACCGATAGAACTACAATTACGGTACTTATTACTCTTATTATTATGAATCTAACTCATATTATTAACAATATTATGCAGATATGATCGATAGAACTACAATTACTATACTCATTACTCTTATTATTATCAATGTAACTCATATTATTAGCCATATTATGCTTATATGACCGATAGAACTACAATTACTATAATTATTACTCTTATTATTATGAATCTAACTCATATTATTAACAATATTATGCAGATATGATCGATAGAACTACAATTACTATACTCATTACTCTTATTATTATCAATCTAACTCATATTATTAGCCATATTATGCTTATATGATCGACAGAACCACAATTACTATACTTATTTCACTCACTATTATCAATCTGACTCATATTATTTACCATATTATGCAGATATGATCGATAGAACTACAATTACTATACTCATTACTCTTATTATTATCAATCTAACTCATATTATTAACCATATTATGCAGATATGATCGATAGAACGACAATTACTATACTTAACACTCTTATCATTATCAATCTAACTCATATTATTAGCCATATTATGCTTATATGATCGATAGAACGACAATTACTGTACTCATTACTCCTATTATTATCAATCTAACTCATATTATTAGCCATATTATGCTTATATGATCAATAGAACGACAACTAGTGTACTTATTACACTCACTATTATCAATCTGACTCATATTATTTACCATATTATGCAGATATGATCGATAGAACTACAATTACTATACTCATTACTCTTATTATTATCAATCTAACTCATATTATTAGCCATATTATGCTGATATGATCGACAGAACGATAATTACTATACATATTACACTCACTGTTATCAATCTAACTCATATTATTAGTCATATTATGCTTATATGGTCGATAGAACGACAATTACTATACTTCTTACTCTTATCATTATCAATCTAACTCATATTATTAGCCATATTATGCTTATGTGATCGATAGAACGACAATTACTATACTTATTTCACTCACTATTATCAATCTAACTCATATTATTAACCATATTATGCAGATTTGATCGATAGAACGACAATTACTATACTTAACACTCTTATCATTATCAATCTAACTCATATTATTAGCCATATTATGCTTATATGATCGATAGAACGACAATTAATGTACTCATTACTCCTATTATTATCAATCTAACTCATATTATTAGCCATATTATGCTTATATGATCGATAGAACGACAATTACTATACTTATGACTCTTATTATTATCAATCTAACTCATATTATTAGCCATATTATGCTTAAATCATCGATAGAACGACAATTACTATACTTATTACTCTTATTATTATCAATCTAACTCATATTATTAGCCATATTATGCTAAAATGGTCGATAGAACGACAATTACTATACTTATTACTCTTATTATTATCAATCTAACTCATATTATTAGCCATATTATGCTTATATGACCGATAGAACTACAATTACGGTACTTATTACTCTTATTATTATGAATCTAACTCATATTATTAACAATATTATGCAGATATGATCGATAGAACTACAATTACTATACTCATTACTCTTATTATTATCAATGTAACTCATATTATTAGCCATATTATGCTTATATGACCGATAGAACTACAATTACTATACTTATTACTCTTATTATTATGAATCTAACTCATATTATTAACAATATTATGCAGATATGATCGATAGAACTACAATTACTATACTCATTACTCTTATTATTATCAATCTAACTCATATTATTAGCCATATTATGCTTATATGATCGACAGAACCACAATTACTATACTTATTTCACTCACTATTATCAATCTGACTCATATTATTTACCATATTATGCAGATATGATCGATAGAACTACAATTACTATACTCATTACTCTTATTATTATCAATCTAACTCATATTATTAACCATATTATGCAGATATGATCGATAGAACGACAATTACTATACTTAACCCTCTTATCATTATCAATCTAACTCATATTATTAGCCATATTATGCTTATATGATCGATAGAACGACAATTACTGTACTCATTACTCCTATTATTATCAAGCTAACTCATATTATTAGCCATATTATGCTCATATGATCGATAGAACGACAATTACTATACTCATTTCTCTTATTATTATCAATCTAACTCATATAATTAACCATATTATGCTAATATGATCGATAGAACGACAATTACGATGCTTATGACTCTTATTATTATCAATCTAACTCATATTATTAGCCATATTATGCTTAAATCATCGATAGAACGACAATTACTATACTTATTACTCTTATTATTATCAATCTAACTCATATTATTAGCCATATTATGCTTAAATGGTCGATAGAACGACAATTACTCTACTTATTACTCTTATTATTATCAATCTAACTCATATTATTAGCCATATTATGCTTATATGATCGATAGAACGACAATTACTATACTTATTACTCTGATTATTATCAATCTAACTCATATTATTAGCCATATTATGCTTATATGATCGACAGAACGACAATTACTATACTTATTTCACTCACTATTATTAATCTAACTCATATTATTAACCATATTATGCAGATATCATCGCTAGAACGACAATTGCTATACTTAACACTCTTATCATTATCAATCTAACTCATATTATTAGCCATATTATGCTTATATGATCGATAGAACGACAATTACTGTACTCATTACTCCTATTATTATCAATCTAACTCATATTATTAGCCATATTATGCTTATATGATCGATAGAACGACAATTAGTGTACTTATTACACTCACTATTATCAATCTGACTCATATTATTTACCATATTATGCAGATATGATCGATAGAACTACAATTACTATACTCATTACTCTTATTATTATCAATCTAACTCATATTATTAGCCATATTATGCTGATATGATCGACAGAACGATAATTACTATACATATTACACTCACTGTTATCAATCTAACTCATATTATTAGTCATATTATGCTTATATGGTCGATAGAACGACAATTACTATACTTATTACTCTTATCATTATCAATCTAACTCATATTATTAGCCATATTATGCTTATGTGATCGATAGAACGACAATTACTATACTTATTACTCTTATTATTATCAATCTAACTCATATTATTAGCCACATTATGCTTATATGACCGATAGAACTACAATTACTATACTTATTACTCTCATTATTATGAATCTAACTCATATTATTAACAATATTATGCAGATATGATCGATAGAACTACAATTACTATACTCATTACTCTTATTATTATCAATCTAACTCATATTATTAGCCATATTATGCTTATATGATCGACAGAACGACAATTACTATACTTATTTCACTCACTATTATCAATCTGACTCATATTATTTACCATATTATGCAGATATGATCGATAGAACTACAATTACTATACACATTACTCTTATTATTATGAATCTAACTCATATTATTAACAATATTATGCAGATATGATCGATAGAACTACAATTACTATACTCATTACTCATATTATTATCAATCTAACTCATATTATTAGCCATATTATGCTTATATGATCGATAGCACGACAATTACTATACTTATTTCACTCACTGTTATCAATCTAACTCATATTATTAACCATATTATGCAGATATGATCGATGGAACGACAATTACTATACTCAACCCTCTTATCATTATCAATCTGACTCATATTATTAGCCATATTATGCTTATATGATCGATAGAACGACAATTACTGTACTCATTACTCCTATTATTATCAATCTAACTCATATTATTAGCCATATTATGCTTATATGATCGATAGAACGACAATTACTATACTCATTTGTCTTATTATTATCAATCTAACTCATATGATTAACCATATTATGCTAATATGATCGATAGAACGACAATTACTATACTTATGACTCTTATTATTATCAATCTAACTCATATTATTAGCCATATTATGCTTAAATCATCGATAGAACGACAATTACTATACTTATTACTCTTATTATTATCAATCTAACTCATATTATTAGCCATGTTATGCTTAAATGGTCGATAGAACGACAATTACTATACTTATTACTCTTATTATTATCAATCTAACTCATATTATTAGCCATATTATGCTTATATGATCGATAGAACGACAATTACTATACTCATTACTCATATCATTATCAATCTAACTCATATTATTAGGCATATTATGCTTATATGATCGATAGCACGACAATTACTATACTTATTATTCTTATTATTATCAATCTAACTCATATTATTAGCCATAGTATGCTTATATGATCGACAGAACGACAATTACTACACTTATTTCACTCACTATTATCAATCTAACTCATATTATTAACCATATTATGCAGATTTGATCGATAGAACGACAATTACTATACTTAACACTCTTATCATTATCAATCTAACTCATATTATTAGCCATATTATGCTTATATGATCGATAGAACGACAATTACTGTACTCATTACTCCTATTATTATCAATCTAACTCATATTATTAGCCATATTATGCTTAAATCATCGATAGAACGACAATTACTATACTTATTACTCTTATTATTATCAATCTAACTCATATTATTAGCCATATTATGCTTAAATGGTCGATAGAACGACAATTACTCTACTTATTACTCTTATTATTATCAATCTAACTCATATTATTAGCCATATTATGCTTATATGATCGATAGAACGACAATTACTATACTTATTACTCTGATTATTATCAATCTAACTCATATTATTAGCCATATTATGCTTATATGATCGACAGAACGACAATTACTATACTTATTTCACTCACTATTATTAATCTAACTCATATTATTAACCATATTATGCAGATATCATCGCTAGAACGACAATTGCTATACTTAACACTCTTATCATTATCAATCTAACTCATATTATTAGCCATATTATGCTTATATGATCGATAGAACGACAATTACTGTACTCATTACTCCTATTATTATCAATCTAACTCATATTATTAGCCATATTATGCTTATATGATCGATAGAACGACAATTAGTGTACTTATTACACTCACTATTATCAATCTGACTCATATTATTTACCATATTATGCAGATATGATCGATAGAACTACAATTACTATACTCATTACTCTTATTATTATCAATCTAACTCATATTATTAGCCATATTATGCTGATATGATCGACAGAACGATAATTACTATACATATTACACTCACTGTTATCAATCTATCTCATATTATTAGTCATATTATGCTTATATGGTCGATAGAACGACAATTACTATACTTATTACTCTTATCATTATCAATCTAACTCATATTATTAGCCATATTATGCTTATGTGATCGATAGAACGACAATTACTATACTTATTACTCTTATTATTATCAATCTAACTCATATTATTAGCCACATTATGCTTATATGACCGATAGAACTACAATTACTATACTTATTACTCTCATTATTATGAATCTAACTCATATTATTAACAATATTATGCAGATATGATCGATAGAACTACAATTACTATACTCATTACTCTTATTATTATCAATCTAACTCATATTATTAGCCATATTATGCTTATATGATCGATAGAACGACAATTACTATAATCATTACTCTTATTGTTATCAATCTAACTCATATTATTAGCCATATTATGCTTATATGATCGATAGAACGACAATTACTATACTTATTACTCTTATTATTATCAATCTAACTCATATTATTAGCCATATTATGCTTAAATGACCGATAGAACTACAATTACTATACTTATTACTCTTATTATTATGAATCTAACTCATATTATTAACAATATTATGCAGATATGATCGATAGAACTACAATTTCTATACTCATTACTCATATTATTATCAATCTAACTCATATTATTAGCCATATTATGCTTATATGATCGATAGAACGACAATTACTATACTTATTACTCTTATCATTATCAATCTAACTCATATTATTAGCCATATTATGCTTATGTGATCGATAGAACGACAATTACTATACTTATTACTCTTATTATTATCAATCTAACTCATATTATTAGCCGTATTATGCTTATATGACCGATAGAACTACAATTACTATACTTATTACTCTCATTATTATGAATCTAACTCATATTATTAACAATATATGCAGATATGATCGAGGGAACTACAATTACTATACTCATTACTCTTATTATTATCAATCTAACTCATATTATTAGCCATATTATGCTTATATGATCGATAGAACGACAATTACTATAATCATTACTCTTATTGTTATCAATCTAACTCATATTATTAGCCATATTATGCAGATATGATCGATAGAACTACAATTACTATACTCATTACTCTTATTATTATCAATCTAACTCATATTATTAGCCATATTATGCTTATATGATCGACAGAACGACAATTACTATACTTATTTCACTCACTATTATCAATCTGACTCATATTATTTACCATATTATGCAGATATGATCGATAGAACTACAATTACTATACACATTACTCTTATTATTATGAATCTAACTCATATTATTAACAATATTATGCAGATATGATCGATAGAACTACAATTACTATACTCATTACTCATATTATTATCAATCTAACTCATATTATTAGCCATATTATGCTTATATGATCGATAGCACGACAATTACTATACTTATTTCACTCACTGTTATCAATCTAACTCATATTATTAACCATATTATGCAGATATGATCGATGGAACGACAATTACTATACTTAACCCTCTTATCATTATCAATCTGACTCATATTATTAGCCATATTATGCTTATATGATCGATAGAACGACAATTACTGTACTCATTACTCCTATTATTATCAATCTAACTCATATTATTAGCCATATTATGCTTATATGATCGATAGAACGACAATTACTATACTCATTTGTCTTATTATTATCAATCTAACTCATATGATTAACCATATTATGCTAATATGATCGATAGAACGACAATTACTATACTTATGACTCTTATTATTATCAATCTAACTCATATTATTAGCCATATTATGCTTAAATCATCGATAGAACGACAATTACTATACTTATTACTCTTATTATTATCAATCTAACTCATATTATTAGCCATGTTATGCTTAAATGGTCGATAGAACGACAATTACTATACTTATTACTCTTATTATTATCAATCTAACTCATATTATTAGCCATATTATGCTTATATGATCGATAGAACGACAATTACTATACTCATTACTCATATCATTATCAATCTAACTCATATTATTAGGCATATTATGCTTATATGATCGATAGCACGACAATTACTATACTTATTATTCTTATTATTATCAATCTAACTCATATTATTAGCCATAGTATGCTTATATGATCGACAGAACGACAATTACTACACTTATTTCACTCACTATTATCAATCTAACTCATATTATTAACCATATTATGCAGATTTGATCGATAGAACGACAATTACTATACTTAACACTCTTATCATTATCAATCTAACTCATATTATTAGCCATATTATGCTTATATGATCGATAGAACGACAATTACTGTACTCATTACTCCTATTATTATCAATCTAACTCATATTATTAGCCATATTATGCTTATATGATCGATAGAACGACAATTACTATACTTATGACTCTTATTATTATCAATCTAACTCATATTATTAGCCGTATTATGCTTAAATCATCGATAGAACGACAATTACTATACTTATTACTCTTATTATTATCAATCTAACTCATATTATTAGCCATATTATGCTTAAATGGTCGATAGAACGACAATTACTATACTTATTACTCTTATTATTATCAATCTAACTCATATTATTAGCCATATTATGCTTATATGACCGATAGAACTACAATTACGGTACTTATTACTCTTGTTATTATTAATCTAACTCATATTATTAACAATATTATGCAGATATGATCGATAGAACTACAATTACTATACTCATTACTCTTATTATTATCAATGTAACTCATATTATTAGCCATATTATGCTTATATGACCGATAGAACTACAATTACTATACTTATTACTCTTATTATTATGAATCTAACTCATATTATTAACAATATTATGCAGATATGATCGATAGAACTACAATTACTATACTCATTACTCTTATTATTATCAATCTAACTCATATTAATAGCCATATTATGCTTATATGATCGACCAGAACCACAATTACTATACTTATTTCACTCACTATTATCAATCTGACTCATATTATTTACCATATTATGCAGATATGATCGATAGAACTACAATTACTATACTCATTACTCTTATTATTATCAATCTAACTCATATTATTAGCCATATTATGCCGATATGATCGACAGAGCGATAATTACTATACATATTACACTCACTGTTATCAATCTAACTCATATTATTAGTCATATTATGCTTATATGATCGATAGAACGACAATTACTATACTTATTACTCTTATCATTATCAATCTAACTCATATTATTAGCCATATTATGCTTATGTGATCGATAGAACGACAATTACTATACTTATTACTCTGATTATTATCAATCTAACTCATATTATTAGCCATATTATGCTTATATGATCGACAGAACGACAATTACTATACTCATTACTCTTATTATTATCAATCTAACTCATATTATTAGCCATATTATGCTTATATGATCGACAGAACGACAATTACTATACTTATTTCACTCACTATTATCAATCTAACTCATATTATTAACCATATTATGCAGATATCATCGCTAGAACGACAATTACTATACTTAACACTCTTATCATTATCAATCTAACTCATATTATTAGCCATATTATGCTTATATGATCGATAGAACTACAATTACTATACTCATTTCTCTTATTATTATCAATCTAACTCATATTATTAGCCATATTATGCTTATATGATCGATAGAACGACAATTACTATAATCATTACTCTTATTGTTATCAATCTAACTCATATTATTGGCCATATTATGCAGATATGATCGATAGAACTACAATTACTATACTCATTACTCTTATTATTATCAATCTAACTCATATTATTAGCCATATTATGCTTATATGATCGACAGAACGACAATTACTATACTTATTTCACTCACTATTATCAATCTGACTCATATTATTTACCATATTATGCAGATATGATCGATAGAACTACAATTACTATACACATTACTCTTATTATTATGAATCTAACTCATATTATTAACAATATTATGCAGATATGATCGATAGAACTACAATTACTATACTCATTACTCATATTATTATCAATCTAACTCATATTATTAGCCATATTATGCTTATATGATCGATAGCACGACAATTACTATACTTATTTCACTCACTGTTATCAATCTAACTCATATTATTAACCATATTATGCAGATATGATCGATGGAACGACAATTACTATACTTAACACTCTTATCATTATCAATCTAACTCATATTATTAACCATATTATGCAGATTTGATCGATAGAACGACAATTACTATACTTAACACTCTTATCATTATCAATCTAACTCATATTATTAGCCATATTATGCTTATATGATCGATAGAACGACAATTACTGTACTCATTACTCCTATTATTATCAATCTAACTCATATTATTAGCCATATTATGCTTATATGATCGATAGAACGACAATTACTGTACTCATTACTCCTATTATTATCAAGCTAACTCATATTATTAGCCATATTATGCTCATATGATCGATAGAACGACAATTACTATACTCATTTCTCTTATTATTATCAATCTAACTCATATAATTAACCATATTATGCTAATATGATCGATAGAACGACAATTACTATGCTTATGACTCTTATTATTATCAATCTAACTCATATTATTAGCCATATTATGCTTATATGATCGATAGAACGACAATTACTGTACTCATTACTCCTATTATTATCAATCTAACTCATATTATTAGCCATATTATGCTTATATGATCGATAGAACGACAATTACTATACTCATTACTCATATCATTATCAATCTAACTCATATTATTAGGCATATTATGCTTATATGATCGATAGCACGACAATTACTATACTTATTATTCTTATTATTATCAATCTAACTCATATTATTAGCCATAGTATGCTTATATGATCGACAGAACGACAATTACTATACTTATTTCACTCACTATTATCAATCTAACTCATATTATTAACCATATTATGCAGATTTGATCGATAGAACGACAATTACTATACTTAACACTCTTATCATTATCAATCTAACTCATATTATTAGCCATATTATGCTTATATGACCGATAGAACTACAATTACGGTACTTATTACTCTTATTATTATGAATCTAACTCATATTATTAACAATATTATGCAGATATGATCGATAGAACTACAATTACTATACTCATTACTCTTATTATTATCAATCTAACTCATATTATTAGCCATATTATGCTTATATGATCGACAGAACCACAATTACTATACTTATTTCACTCACTATTATCAATCTGACTCATATTATTTACCATATTATGCAGATATGATCGATAGAACTACAATTACTATACTCATTACTCTTATTATTATCAATCTAACTCATATTATTAACCATATTATGCAGATATGATCGATAGAACGACAATTACTATACTTAACACTCTTATCATTATCAATCTAACTCATATTATTAGCCATATTATGCTTATATGATCGATAGAACGACAATTACTGTACTCATTACTCCTATTATTATCAATCTAACTCATATTATTAGCCATATTATGCTTATATGATCAATAGAACGACAACTAGTGTACTTATTACACTCACTATTATCAATCTGACTCATATTATTTACCATATTATGCAGATATGATCGATAGAACTACAATTACTATACTCATTACTCTTATTATTATCAATCTAACTCATATTATTAGCCATATTATGCTGATATGATCGACAGAACGATAATTACTATACATATTACACTCACTGTTATCAATCTAACTCATATTATTAGTCATATTATGCTTATATGGTCGATAGAACGACAATTACTATACTTCTTACTCTTATCATTATCAATCTAACTCATATTATTAGCCATATTATGCTTATATGATCGATAGCACGACAATTACTATACTTATTTCACTCACTGTTATCAATCTAACTCATATTATTAACCATATTATGCAGATATGATCGATGGAACGACAATTACTATACTTAACCCTCTTATCATTATCAATCTGACTCATATTATTAGCCATATTATGCTTATATGATCGATAGAACGACAATTACTGTACTCATTACTCCTATTATTATCAATCTAACTCATATTATTAGCCATATTATGCTTATATGATCGATAGAACGACAATTACTATACTCATTTGTCTTATTATTATCAATCTAACTCATATGATTAACCATATTATGCTAATATGATCGATAGAACGACAATTACTATACTTATGACTCTTATTATTATCAATCTAACTCATATTATTAGCCATATTATGCTTAAATCATCGATAGAACGACAATTACTATACTTATTACTCTTATTATTATCAATCTAACTCATATTATTAGCCATGTTATGCTTAAATGGTCGATAGAACGACAATTACTATACTTATTACTCTTATTATTATCAATCTAACTCATATTATTAGCCATATTATGCTTATATGATCGATAGAACGACAATTACTATACTCATTACTCATATCATTATCAATCTAACTCATATTATTAGGCATATTATGCTTATATGATCGATAGCACGACAATTACTATACTTATTATTCTTATTATTATCAATCTAACTCATATTATTAGCCATAGTATGCTTATATGATCGACAGAACGACAATTACTACACTTATTTCACTCACTATTATCAATCTAACTCATATTATTAACCATATTATGCAGATTTGATCGATAGAACGACAATTACTATACTTAACACTCTTATCATTATCAATCTAACTCATATTATTAGCCATATTATGCTTATATGATCGATAGAACGACAATTACTGTACTCATTACTCCTATTATTATCAATCTAACTCATATTATTAGCCATATTATGCTTATATGATCGATAGAACGACAATTACTATACTTATGACTCTTATTATTATCAATCTAACTCATATTATTAGCCGTATTATGCTTAAATCATCGATAGAACGACAATTACTATACTTATTACTCTTATTATTATCAATCTAACTCATATTATTAGCCATATTATGCTTAAATGGTCGATAGAACGACAATTACTATACTTATTACTCTTATTATTATCAATCTAACTCATATTATTAGCCATATTATGCTTATATGACCGATAGAACTACAATTACGGTACTTATTACTCTTATTATATGAATCTAACTCATATTATTAACAATATTATGCAGATATGATCGATAGAACTACAATTACTATACTCATTACTCTTATTATTATCAATCTAACTCATATTATTAGCCATATTATGCTTATATGATCGACAGAACCACAATTACTATACTTATTTCACTCACTATTATCAATCTGACTCATATTATTTACCATATTATGCAGAT